>NC_090188.1:10622283-10644783 GCF_024679245.1 Pseudorasbora parva | reverse complement strand
GATGAATCTGTGCTGGCAGTCTCACCCTGTCACGGCGCGGAAAATATGTGTGAGAGAAGAGGTGCGCCGTGCAATATCTCCGGGTTTGTCAAATAAGAGTTGAAGCATTGATTTTTCTAATTCATCTTGTCTCGGCGTGAGATAGCGTCTCTCTCACAGAAGTTTGACTCAGAAGCTGACACTGTGAGAAACTACAGAACCTCCTGACGCTAGCCTCGGGGGAAATGCAATTATTTTACCATTTGATGAGGAGAGGAGAAAGACCATGTTCCTTTATCAGGCAAATAATAACAGGAGTGTCATATCCTGTCTGCGTAGATGTGGTTTTATCTGATATAGAATTACAAAGCGCTGTCCCGTAGTATCATGGCATGGCTTGTCTTTGAGTTGAGATTTTGTAGTTTAAACGCGATGCGAACTGACATTTTCCTTGCTCTCTTTCTAATGAAGCTGCCAGTCTTGGCGCAACGTCTGCTAACGTACAGGAAATATTCTGACATGCTAATACAATGCTCAATATTATATGCTAGACTTTTTGAGTGTATGTATGGTGACTATCCTTAAAGCTGAAGTGTGTAATTTATGCATCACTAGCGTCACCAAAAATGATGATTGTTTTCCAAAAACATTTTATGTTATCAGATTACTTTTCCCCCAAGTAACTAGTAAAGTAACGCATTACTTTTCAATTCAATTCTTTTAAATAAGTAACACACATTACTTTGTTTTCCCATGTATTGACTTACAGCCCTCATGTTGCCATGTTGAGAGAAATCAACAGGGTTTAGTATTATTCGATATAAATAAAAAATGTGAAATCCAAACTCAGAATATCCAATATTATGCAAACCTTAAATATCAAAAATATACTTTATGT
Source organism: Pseudorasbora parva (assembly GCF_024679245.1). Classification (NCBI taxonomy): domain Eukaryota; kingdom Metazoa; phylum Chordata; class Actinopteri; order Cypriniformes; family Gobionidae; genus Pseudorasbora; species Pseudorasbora parva. The sequence continues at coordinate 10,643,906 of NC_090188.1, read as the reverse complement.
ATTTAATCAAATTTTATTTACCTTTTTTTTTTTTGCTGCCGACCTTCAATGATCCATTTTATTCATACGAATAAGCAAAAATAAATTTAGTTAAACATCACATTTGTGTTTAAAAAAAAAATTCTTTATTGTCTAAGTTGCACCCCCTCTATTGTACAGGTTTGAATTGCATTTACTTCAGCCTGAGGCTTACTCATTTCACTTATGGTGTGAAAGGGCCTTTATATTTGCCAAAAATACTGTACAATACATTTTTTGCTATTAAAAAAACAAACACGAATCCCAGCCTAGATGAGGAAAAGTAACGCAAAATTAAAGTAACACATTACTATACATAAAAAGTAACTAACAAAAGTTGTTTGCAATATTGTAATGCATTACTTGCAAAAGCAACTTTCCCCAACACTGCTAATTCATGGCTGTCGATATTTCTTCATTTTCAAACGTTAATCCAAGTCCTTATATGTAATTCTCATTACAAGTTTGGAAAGATTGTTGATGTGTGTGTTGTGTTTCCAAATGCATGTTATAAGCACGCAATTCGTGTGGAGCAGCGTTTACAGTTTAATTTTGATGAATTGCTCAAATATATTAAAAATATATATTACAACCTTTTTTTAATGTAATGATTGTATACTGTATGTATTTATGGTGTAAGTATAATTAGTACTTAATTCTTACTTGATGGTTGTGCAACATGACCCTTTTAGAGTCATTTAACCTTTTCTTGAAAGTATAAAGTTTTTTTTTTTTTTTTTTTACAAGACCGTATATAAGCAACATGAATACAGATATTTCCTGCGGCCTCTTAAAATGGCTCTGAGCGGTTGGGGTGGGGTCCTCGGTGCCCATGTGCACGCACACGTGGTGTTGGGAAATTTACGGCTTTAATTTCCCCTGAAACATGCCCAGGCTGCAGGTGTTGTGGTGGGGTGGCTGTAGGCAGGGGTCACTCTGATTAATGGCCGTCCTTTCACAGGGAATGACAAACCCCTGAAACGTTGTCATCGGGAGTCCGGTCCCTTTTGTTCCTCCTCAACAGCTGTGACAGCCTGGCAAATCAGGAGTTTTCCAGGCTTAAATCTGCCAAACTCGCAGACAAAACATAGTCATCATCAGCTGAACAAATACCGCACCCCTACCCGTCCGCAGTCTAGAGATTACCCAGAGTGCTTAGTGCTTATAATTAGCCGTAAGTTGCTGATAGTAGGCTCGGGCTGGGTAGAAATTGTTTCATTATGCTTAATTAACACCTACTTGATTATGGTTAATTACTACTGTTTGATAATAGAGGAGCAAAGTTGTCAGTCTCCAGACATGAAGAAGCCATCTGGATCATTGATAACCATATGTTGACACTTAGCTCCTGGTTGAGCTGTCAGAGGCCCAGAGACAGGCAGGTGTCTTCACTGTGTGATCCCCGCCTTCGACAGAATCACGAGTAAACACACGCATGCAAACACCTTTGTATGGCTTTTGTACTGTATTTGCATGAAAAGCACTCTTCGGAGTAATACCTTACACTCTATTACCACAGCATGGGAAAATAATCCTATTCATATTCATGGCTGGTTCAAACTTAAAACTGCATCTTTGTTGAAAGGTTAGAAGACACCAGAGACAGCAGAGTACCACAGAGCCTGAACAAGACAAATCAAACATACGGAACCCCGTGGTGCACAAAAGAAATGATCCTCGCTATAATGCCTGTCTGTCCTTGTTAATTTGCTGTGTACACAATATAAAATTAACTAAGAAGCCACAGCACCAAGATGAATAGTTTGTTATTTGGAAGACTAAAATGAAGTTTTGGTGCATATAACATTTGTCATGTTTAATTGCTGGATCAATTAGAATCCTCGGTAATGATGATTTATAGAGATTTGAGTGTAATTTGATATTCATTAGCTCAGCCAGACACATGGTGATATCAGCTTGTTAATTGTGCTTCCTTTTCTTGAAGGGCTTGAAGCTTGGGAACACATTTGATAATACTGGCATGTTGCTGTGCAGGAAAACGGCATTTTAAAGAGAGGTTTGATCTGTAAACAAATGTGACTTGCACTTGAATTGGGTTATGTGTTTTAAACAAAAGTTTTAGTTAAAGGCACAATATGTATTTTTTTGCCACTGAAGGTCACTTATTCAAAACAAAGCTGTAGCTTGTCGCCTTGATTTTCACGGAATCATGGGAGTTGTTGTCTTCACCTTTACAGCCAGTGGATTAGAATCTTACGCGACTCATATTCATGGGTGTGCTAATCTATTAACTCTTTCCCTGCCAGCGTTTAAAACAAAAAGTTGCCAGCCACCACCCAGGGTTTTTGACCCTTTCGCCAAAAATGTTATAGCCCATAGAATATTTTCTTTTATGAATTTCTGAGCCTGCAATACATCAAAATAATAAGTTGATCCTCTTCTTTAATGAAAAAAAAAAACCTTCCTTTTTTATCAACACTTGAATATGGGTACGTTTCATAAAAAAGCAATCTTTTGAACAAAAAGCTGAGAAAATCTAATTTTTGTAAAAAACTGCATTCAGATAAGATTCAGAACGATTATCAAACACAGATAGAGTAGATAGAGTCCATCAACACCCCTAATGCTTGCCCAGTCCTGTAGCTCGTCCTGGGTCAACATTTCATTCAGTAACAGATAGTATTGATTTTTTTGATGTTTAATGTTATTTTTCATGTGCATCTGCTTATGTATGAGCGCTTGTTTTACTGCATCTTCCTCACATGTGTGTTTTGATCAGGAGATTCAGTACTCGTTCAGAAGATGCGCTAAAGCACCCCCTAGTGTCTAACAGTGAAATCATGGAAACCCATACAATTCTGTGTTTGGCTGGGAAGCGTGTTCTCACAAATAACGGAAAATTCTGTGTTTGTCGGGGAAAGCATTAAAGATTTATTAACATTCCTGTATCATAAAGCAGGGTGGGGCTAAAAAAGACATTGGAATAGAACGAGGCCCCTGAAGCGATTGCTAATGAGAAATAAGCACGACACCCGGCTCGAGAGCAGTGGAGCTTTTGTTATGCCGCAGACGACCACTTCCGGTCATTTGTATATGTGGGGTAACACGCCGCTGTTTTATCATATTAGATACATTTTTGTGTTTTGAAAGTTGGTATAATGCTACTCTGTGCATTCGCTCAGGGGCTACTATAAGACACTTGTTGTACACTGCAGTACGCTAGATCAATTTTAGACAGGGTAAAACAAGGTAGGGGAGATCAGGAATGGTTGTAACACTTTTTTCGTCAGCACCTAAAATGACCCTGTTTTTTACACGTCTGAAACCATTAGGCAAAGTACCCACATTTGTCTACTACAAATGGAAACTATTTAAATTTCTCAGACTTTGTGAGATGATGACAAATACAAACTGGTCATTTGTTACAACCTATCCCACTACTGTACGGTAGGTTGTAAAAAAAAAAAAAAAAAAACACCATTCTTTACTAGAGAAACTACAATTTGACCTGATATAATTAGTACAACATTATCTAAGCGGTAGAAGTACTAAACAAAATATGATCTTATATTTTTACTTTCTTACCTCAGAATAAGATTTTCTGCTGTAGCTTTAGAAGAGATAGCAACACAGACTGCAAAAAACTCCATGTGGGATCGCAAAGGAAGTCACAGAAAACTGAAACTGTCATTTGACTCGTATCTTATCCGTGGTTCGTGGATTTGTAGTGTTACAACTCTCCGCATGTTACAACTATACCCGTTCTTCCCTACTCACGTTAAAAGAAAAGGAGATTCAAACAATAAAACTAACTTTGTTGAGCTATATAACAATGATTAGTTTTCTGTCGATTGTATCCGGACAGTTGCTCACCTGTCTAATAAAACACATAATATATTAAAGCGTCTTTTGGTCTTTCAATGGTTTCTACAAAATAAAACCAAGGATATCAAGGATAGCGCTTATGATGTCATTGATAGGCGATGCGCGGACATAGTCCATGTTCTGGTTAAAATAGCTTTTTTCTCTGGATTTAAACATTCTTAGAAGCATTTTGGATATGTCAGTACACAAGTCAACAATATATATATCATTGTTCTTATAATCCGTTTTATAATTAATTGATAGCTGTATGTTTTTGTAAAGATGTTGGATTCCAGACTGAATTATTATTAGAAATGAAAGCATTCCTCTACATTAGTGTATCAGACCGCCATGCAGTTATGTGATTACACAATTTATGACGCTACATAACTGCCATTTATATACTGTTGAGGCCTTGTATAGTATCTGTACTCGATGTTTGTGGTTTATAGCTGTCTGTAGAGAGTTGTGTATCACTGAACCTCTGTGCATGAATCATCAGCATGTTCATATACGACTCTAGTAATATGTATTTAGTGTAGTATGGAAGCGTGTGGTTTACGAGGGCTTTCAGTGACAGCTCAGAGCGCTCTTAGCTGCATATTGTTCTAATGGATTCAGTGGTCAAATTGGAGACAATGTCATTTGGGAGGCGTAAGGTAAATAGTTTGTTACGCTCATGTAATTCGTGCAATTTGAGCGCACCAGACAGACATGATTGGAGGATGCCAAGATGATGTGCCCTGCTTTTCCCACACGATGCAGAGATGTAGGCCAATTGGAGATGCTCCAAATTATTCAGCGGCACAGCAGAATTCATCCTCAAACAGGAAGGTTCCTTATTCATTTCCTTAGATTATCATCACATTTGTGTCACCAGCAGAAGAGCTTTATTGACTCGCAGAGATGCGCCGCCTTCGCTTTGGCTGTCGTTATTGGCCGCGCTGACATATTCATATGTGCCTGCGCTAATGCCTCTAAATTACTCCCTCCACAGACGTCACAATTGAACAGATAATTTTAATAAGATTCAGCTTGACTTTCGACTGCTCTCCTTCCCTACTTTATGGAATACAAATTGTAACCTGTTTTTAAAGCCATGCAAGACAGTGAACTTTAATGGGATTTGACAACATCATATTAGGCACAACAACTCCGCATAATGTACCGAAAAATTGGACGTGAAATTGGAAACATAGCCGAGAACAAAGTAAATTTACATGGTTTGGTAGGTTGGATGTCTGATATCATATTCTCTCATGCGAGCTCTCGGGGAAGCTGGGAAAAAAGGCTGGGGCTTTAACAATGGATATCAGCGGAAAGTGCTTTTAAAGTTAAGGCTGATGGATGGCTTGTCAAAAAAAATAATTGCACTGGTAGGAAAGTGGGGCTGCGTGCCGGGGAGGGGGGAGCGCCGAATATACAGAGAGGATGATGGGAAGTGACAGTGGTCTGTCAAGAAGCAGTGGCTGCCCAGAGAAGTGTGAAGCCCTAGCTATAAGGTGGCAGAATAGAACAGGCTGTCAGGGCGGGAAAGTGGCTTTAATACGGCGAAAAGCAAAGGAATCCGCCTGTCAGCCCTGCTCAGCCGAGCCGAAACAGGGAGAGGAAAAACGGCGGGAAAAGGTAGACTGAAAAAACAGGCAGCGGTACTACTGCAGGGAGCGTAGGTGTGCGTGTCAAGAAAAACGGAGTAGCTGGGCGTGCAAGCAAGCACGTCGAGAAGAAAAGCAAGGCCGTGCGTTGCATAGGACGCGGTCCCGGTCGGTCCACTCCATTATGTCAGATTCATCAGCCTTGTCCGGTCCTTGTGGACTTTTAAGTGGATGTTGAGAAGTCGCTGATGAGACAGGCAGCATGACTGTGCTCCTCCTGTATGCTTCTTACCCCTTGTCCTTTTCTTCGGTGTCCCGTGATGAAAGGAGAATGCAGGACGACGCAAAGGAGTGTCATTTTGAATTTTCTGATCCCGCAGGACGGCTCATTACAGCAGGGGACAGCTTTACAATTATATAGCTGAGCTTCCTAAGGCATTTACATGAATTGGTGGAATAAATTCAATAATGCTTGTCTACATAGCCTTGACCTTGGGTGAAAGGCACTCCAGACTAATTCATCAGGGTGCCACTGCTGAAGGGCTGATGTGTTGATTGTACCCGAGCGGAATATGTGCTCTCTGGTACACAAGGCCACGGCGACATGCTCGTATGAAAGCTGGCACTTATTACCGCAGCTGTGTCATCATCCTAAAAATTTAAAGTGGGTGGGGTTACGGAGGTATTGTGTTACAGTATTGTAAATCATTTAGTTGCCCGCAAAATACGTTTAATTACCTTTGAAGTTTCATTTATTGTGATGCACTATGGGTAATGCATTAAATCTTTTAAGAAGCCTGATATAATGGACTGGCAGCATTAAATAGGTATAGTGTTATCATAAGAAGTAATAGATTAAGCATCGAGTGCGAGATGGATGGCAAATGCACCTCGCCCTTCTTATTTTTACAGCTGTGCCATTTGTATTGCATTGATTGCACCCTTAACCATTATAATGAAAACAGGAAAGAGGATACAAAAGGTAGTCTCTCTTATAATCCACACACAAATATAAGGATCAAAATTGTTACAACATTCCCACTGTTGTTTTCTGTGTGCTCATTAGATCAGGTGAAGTGTGTAATTTCACCAAATGCAATGGCAATCTATTCATTTTAGCTCCCCGACCAGACCAGATATGACGGCATTGACTCAAACAATGGTCCGAGTTTAGAACTGGTCTACATGATGCCCGAAAGATGGCAGACATGAGTTTTTGAAAGACTATCCTTATGTTTGCCATTTCTTTATAGTGATGGACATGGCAAACTTCACTTTAAATTAAAATATTCAACAATATCACCATAAATATTACCTACAGCATGACATCACCCTAAAAAAGCTGTCTAATAAAGCCCTGCACCACTCATGGATGTGTTACTGTAAATTTCACAAGGGTAAGGTGAGATCTGGGACAGAAATCAATAGCAAAATAATAAAAATAAAAAGTTACATTTGTAATGTTAATTTATAGTGCTGTCAAATTGATTCATCGTGATTAATCACATCAGAAATAAAAGTCTGTTTACACATATGTGTGTATTGTGTATAATTATGTATATTTAAATGCACACAAATGCATGCATATATTTAAGATTTTTTTCTATTTACACACACACACACACACACACGCACACACGCACACAAAAATGCATATGCAGTATATAAATGCAAATATTTCTTAAATATGTACATGAATTAGTGCATTTATATACCCTAACCCATATATATATATATATATATATATATATATATATATATATATATATATATATATATATATATATATATATATATATATATATATATATATATATATATAATACACACACACACACACACACACACACTATAAATATATATTATTTAACTAAACACAAGCTTTTTTGGATCCTATTAATTGTGATTAACCAATAATTTCTTCTTATTATTATTATTATTATTATATAATCTGGCATACATGTATTGTTTGGTTTAGTTATATTCCAGTAAATCATAAGCCAATACGGAGTGTGAACTTAATTGATGAGTTCTTCACACTAATTGGAGTGTATTCTTTTAAAATCCCCATGAAATCATTTTCTCTGTCTGCTTTATGTGTGATGGATCAAAACCCATGATCTGTGTCCTCACATTCATAAGCAATTAGGCCTGGCATAATTCATTCTCCATTAAAAAAAGGATAATTAAAGTCCTCTGTAGTTTCTTTGAAAGTTGAATTATCTTTTCATTTCCCACAAATATAAACCCTGAGATTTAAGGGGCCACTAAACATTCACATCATGAAAATGAGCTATTCAGAAGAGTTGTCATTACAAATGATAATATAATGACATGTACGCTCATGAACTTTTTTTGTTCATTGCTGGCACAGCATACTTAAAAAGCAATTGCTATGGAAACTGCTCCTAATGAGAATATTATGGGCACTGTCTTGTTTAAAACATTGTGTTGTTACTGTGCCTTGCCACTTTCAAGTACACCGACAAGGTGATTCCTGCACAGAGGATGTGACTGATTCTGATGACAAGCAAGGCCTTATCTCTAGCTCACACACACAGACAGAACCTCACACCCACCACACTCACACACATACGGTCTCTGCGACACTAACATAACACAACTGTAATGAGAATGAGAAGTGCAATATTCTCGCGGATCAAGGTTTCTCCACACATTTCTGGAATGATAATAGAACACGGTCCTGTTTGTCACATGCATCTCTGTGCTGGGAAACTCGCAGGGAAAGTGAGCGCACTTCTGATGTGTGCTGTGATGTATAGACTGACCTAACAAAGAACTGAGTGCTCACAGGAGCCGGATGGCTCTAATGGATGGGGAGAGAGAGGGAGAGAGAGAGGGAGAGCGGGCCTCATTTAGAAGAGGAAGGCTGTTTGCTCTGCCAATACGACACAGGGGGAGTGGACAGCCATTGATCTACAGCCGCAAATGACAGCTGAGAATTCAGCAATAATCATGACAAATGAGAGGAAGGGCCACAGGATGGTGGGGGAAAATGTCAATAATTCCAGCCCAAAAAGGAAGCCCAAGGTCGCAGGAATAGGGCACGTTGTGTCTGTGTGCTCTGGACTGCACAGAGAGACAGAAAAGAAAAGCTGTCAAATGAATGGCTGTTCAATCAGTGATCCCGCTCAAATGTTACTTGGCCTGTTATCTCAAGTCTCCATTGACCTTTACGTCAGAGAAGTGAATGTGTTCTTCATCTGTTTGCATGTTTCTATCACAGTATGTTAGGCTTCTTGTCTTGGAAAAATCTGCTCCCAAACAAGGTTATTGAGAGTGGGCCATTGAGGATTTTTACAAGATTGATTGTTGTTTTATGTGTTTGTTTATTTATTGTTTTAATTATGTATCATTATTTTTACCTGAGCAGGGAGCCACTTACATACAAATGCAAAAAAAAAAAAAAATAGAATTGTATTATATGGGTGTCATAGTCATTAAAGTTAGCTCACAGAACTTTTTAAACAATGGATGACTTGTTCACTTCATTATTTATTTTGATAAATTGGTTTGAAGTGCATTTTCAAGTGTGTGGCAAAATACACAACACTGCTATTGTTATTTGTCCAGGGTGAATACTGTAACCTTTTTATACCAGCCAGAAAAAAAATGGCACTTTAATTTTCAGAACATTTGAATGTAGTTCATGGCATTTCTCTAAAAAGTTTACTTTGACACTGCTAATCTTTTGCTAAATAATTTATGTGGTTTGTATGATATATGTATACTGGTATTATACTTCTATTTTTTATATTTATGCCTGTATTAGATTGGCATAGAAGAAAAAATACATTTCATGTAGAAAATAGGGAAAAGTTTGAGGTTAGTATTTTATTATTGTTATTATTATTATTTTTAATTAATACTTTTATTGTCCAAGGAAGCATTAAATTCAAAAGTAACTGCACAAACATTGTTTCTTGTTTGCCAAATCAGCATATTCAAATGATTTCAGAAGAATCTTATGACCACTTTGCCACCAACATAACTAAAGTACATTGTAAAAATATACTACAACGGTCATTTAAAATGTTTTAGTTTACCATGGCACACGTTCTACAGTACACACTCTATATGTTTTCACACTGTATTGGTACATACAATACTCTGAACAGGCAAAAACATCCAACACCATACATTTCGTAGCTCTCAGCACACCCATTGAAGGAGAAACATTTCTCTTTGTAGATTGGACTGAAACAATAATGATTAAATTGCCTGTGCAAATCAATGTGCCTGTGTGATAAGCAGTGATCAGTAATGGGGCTGTGTGTTCTTGCTGGAGGAGGACTGCCTCCTCCTCTCTCTGCCTCACTGGATGAGGCATTTTCTAATCAGCTTTATCACTCATATCAGAATTTATCTTATTTGAGGAAAATGCCAATATATTAGCCCGGCGTGTATGATACACAAGGTGACCCTGCTGACTTAATGGCATAATACATTATCCTTAATGAAGTCAATATCTTGTCTTTTAGCTGTCTGTCTATTGGGGCGATTAATTGCGGTGTCATTAAAGTTAGCTCTCTTTTCATTTGAGCCTGGCAAGTGGCATAAAACTAATGTTCTTAGTTATCAGCCACTGAAATAGAATGGAAGGTAGAGGAAATTACACAGAGGACGAGGGGGCTGTGCACAGCCTACAGCGGGGGCCATTTTCAGCGACCGAGCATCCTGACTAAGGATACCAGCACTGTTTCACACAGTCAAACGTTGCAAGTTGAGAACAGATTTTTTTATACAGTATGTACTGTTCAGCTGTTTACATAATCAGCAATGCTTCGAAAAATGAGCAAAATACTTTAACAGGCAAAGTTTTGAAATTGCTAAATGGGCCTACAGAGGTATATACAAATGAATGCATTTAAATCTAAACCACTTTAGATAATTAGTCATGTTAAATGGGTCAACAAACAAAAGGTGTGGGATGTTCCACAGAACCATTTATAACTGGTATTACATGGCGCATCAGCCCATGTTAAATAAGCCACAACACAGTTCTGTAGTCTTTTTCCATTGGGTTGTCTTATGGTCCAGAACCCGGATGTGAGTGTGCTTCCATCAACCCATTCCCATGTGCCCTGTTCATCAATGTCAGTCAGACCAATCCAGAAATAATGGTAAATGGACTGCATTTATATAGCGCTTTTATCCAAAGCGCTTTACATTTTGCCTCACATTCACCCATTCATACACCGACGGCGATGTCAACCATGTAAGGCGCCATCCAGCTCGTCGGGAGCAGCTGGGGTTAGGTGTCTTGCTCATGGACACTTCGACACTTGGTCAGGTGGAACCGGGGATTGAACCACCAACCTTTCGGTTTGTAGACAACCTACATGAACCACTGCCGCCCCTAAATAATAGCCAGTGGACATTTTCCTAGCAAAATCTTGTTCCTCTGAGGTGTTTATCTTCAGCAGATCAGCTCCTCTATCCGTACAGTTTCTTCTGCTCTCATTCCAGCTCATCACCTTAGTTGAAATATAGTAAAAACTGAATTGATAGTTCTCCATCCATCTTGGGCAAAGTTCCACAGTTCATTCATCTCTTGCTTTAACTGTTTGTTTAGTTGAATTAGGTTGGTGGTGTTTGTTAGCATCTGGTGTCTTTTTTCTGTGAGGTCTGTAATCTTGGTTCCTAGCTGGTGTCTGTCTTCTGTGTAGTTTTTGCTCTGTGTATTGACGTGGACACACAGAACTATGACTGCAGTCAGCGGAAGAACACACAGCGGCACCAAAAACCCTGTAGCTACTCTGTAGCTTCTGATCTTGACAGAATCACTCATTGTGCTGGAGCCTGTGATTTCTCTTCCAGATGCACCTCTTATAACTTCAACATTTGCGTAGACGACATCAGTGGTGTTTCCATCTTCTCTGTGCATTTTCAGTTGTACCCTTCACACTTTCAGACAGTTTTCGTCAAGAGGATAACAAACTAATACTAGTTGCTCTTCTGAAGTGGACTGTGTTGTGTTGCTCGTCTTTGAGACGAGGTGTGGCCAATGCAAAAAGGAACTGTTTTTCGGTGGAAATGTTTAAAGTAATTATGCATGACTGTAACATTACAATCCACATTGTTGAAGTTGTTCATTAAATGAGGTTCAATTGCAGAGAATGTAAATTTCAAAACTGGGTTTTTTGTAAATATTGTGTAGCTTTTGAAATAAACTGCAGGTGGTTGCTGGTACATAAATTGCTATATTGATATTCTGGACTTCCCTGCAATCCTGTAACAATTTAGCTTAAATGTTTAAGTGGCAAATGGATTATCGCAAGTGCACCTCTACTTGACATCTGTGTCAGGAGTCTTTCTTTCCTTTTTATTTTCTTTGACACATGAATGTCCTCATCTGGAGTGTATTTGGCATATTGATGATAGTACTCTTTCATTTCCTTGATGTCCGTGTTGTCCAGGTTAACCAAAAGTTGGCTTGTCGTACTTTGTTGGGAAAGTTATTTTATCAGAAATACAGTGTTTGCTTTTAGCAGTTGGTTGCCACCATGTTTAGTCTAAACTACAGCGTTTTGTACGTTCACAGCATTGTCTTCACCATGAAATAGACATTGTTTTTGACTATTTTTCTGTAAACGGCCAGGCTACATTTAACTTGATAGATGCTATCAGCTCTTTTTACTTTCCAGAAAAAGAGGTGAGAGGGTGCGCTCGTTGAATCATATGTTGGAATATCTAGCTTATGCTGTTTATGCTTCGATTTCAAGGTCAGAGCGCCAGTGCTTCATCAAAAAGGATGATTGACATTCTTCAGAAGGCTGTGGGTATGAAATACAGCACTTGGCCGTGACTGTGCGTGTTAAAAAGGACACATGCTGCTAGCATCTTCCTTCCAAAGTCACACCAGACTGACAGCGCTGGACACGATATTAATCACAGCTCAGTGACAACCGCCCCAGGGCACAAACTGGCAGTGACTGACCAAAACAAATCAAGGCCCACATGTTCCGTTGTCATTACACCGCACACACTTGTGTCATGGAGTTTATCATAACGGACGATGATTAATGCTCTTGAAATTATTGACCGTTTATGGCCTCGACAGTGCAGGACGGACGTTATGTCTTTCTGGCGATTAAACCTTTATGTTTTTTGGATATGTCTTTCAGATGATGCTCGAAGGGTCACTGTGATTTGTTCTTTGATATTTTGTTTAGTAATTTGCACTCAGTGCACAAATGGGGAAAGTTAGCACCACGATGACAAAGTAAGCCAACAATCTCACACAGGAGTGTGAACCGTGCACCTGTGGCACAGCAGTTTTGAGAAAGCTAATGTGACTTGGAGCTCTGCACTCACGCACCCCCCTGCCTCCCCCCTGCCCAGCACTGAAACAAGCAGACTGGATGGGGGTAATTTACAACGTGTTATCTTTGTCTATAGCGGCCAGATGATATGAAGTAAATCAAGGTAGGAGTAATGAAAGACTGAGAATTTATTCCTGCGAGCACATTTTAAGTGTAGTATCCGTTACGGTGGCATTGCCTGAAGACCCTGAAATGAGACGGGGTGGTTGAAGGGCAATAAAGCAGCAGCAGGGCTCATGTTAATGCTGTCTGTCTGGGGTTAGTAATTGGGTTGCGCTGATGAGTTGCACTGGAAGACAAAGTGTAAATCCAAACGGTTGCTGTAAATCTGGCATTGTTGGAACAAGGTGCAATCCCAACAAATATTGATCCAGCCCAACGGCTGAAGGAGGGGAGGGAGATGTCGTTACCCGCGTAGCTTCGATTACTTTAGTCAAAGTAGCATGCTGCGTGGGGCCCTGTCGTCATGACATCAAGTGGATCGTCCTGCCACCCACTGTCTCTGTCCCTGTCTGGTATCCTGAAAATAATTTTCTGGTGGTGGTTTAGTCAAGGAAGGTCAAAATTTGGATTATTTCAGAGTAAAAGTGGTGCATGTTATTTTTTCCCTGTGTTAGAATGCTTTCTAGGGTGTTCCATCCTTTCTGGAGGGCCACAATCCTGCAGAGTCCCAACATATCTGCCTGAAAATTTCTAGTAATCCTGGAGACCTTAGTTCAGGTGTTTTTAATTGTGTTTGGAGCTGAACTCTGCAGAACCGTGGCCTTTCTGGAGCAGGACTGGACACCCTATTTTAAAAGAAGCATTCACCCATAAAATTCTGTAATAATTGCACAAAATAATTGCACCAAACATGTATGACTGACTCATCTGTTGAACACAAGTCAAGTCAACTTTTTTTATATAGCGCTTTTACAATGACAATTGTTTCAAAACAGCTTCACTGTGTTAAACAGGAAAATATTGCAGCAAAATTTGATTTGGCTATATATACAGTCATTCTGGAGAAAACAGTGATGTTATCCAGCTAGTTTCAATTTATCATATAGCGACAATGCGGGAAGATCAGTAATAAAGTTGATAAAGTTAATTTAGTAATTAATTTTATTTGGATATTTAGTTGAAATCTAAATTGTCCCCAACTGAGCAAACCAAGCCAAAGATGAGAGCGGCACGGAACCAAAACTCCATCAAGGCATGATGGAGAAAAATACACTTTGGGAGAAACCAGGCTCAGTCAGGGTGCCAGTTCTCCTCTGGCCTATTAACAAACAGTGTATGATTATTATTCTGGCAACATTACATGTCAGAAATCATATTAGATCGGAATATTCGAAAGTTCGGGGTATCACGCAAGAGACGTGTTCATTGTGGATGATGCGTCAATTACACAAAAATATATTTGAAGTATCGAAGTCATCGTGCCGGAGATGAAAATAAAATAATTTTTGATTGGAATTATCCCTTTAAAACAAAATCGCTTCACTCGGTGACCATCTTGTGAACTCCCTGGAAAGTTATTTCTCAGCCTCCCCTTACGTAGCCTCAGACGTCACACCCACCATTAGCTTAATGTCTGACGCATATGGCACACTTTTTTGGAAACAGTTCAGGAGTTTCGGAGTCTTCATATGATTGGTTGAATTCTACAGGATGTCCGCGAGATGCGTGTTGTGCGTTCTTTAACTGTCAGCTTGGAAACAAATGCCCTGATGCCAGACTCCCTAGTCGGAGAAGAACATTGTCATGTTTACAATTGTGAATGAGCGCTTACCAGGATCAACTAAACGCATTTTCAAAAGTATGTGAAGTTCGCAGCGCCATTGTTGCAGTAAATTTCTTTTTAAATGAATAGTTTATAGATGCACGCTGGTCTGTTATTACAGGGACATCGACATTTTCACGCCCTTAAACATGTCAAGGAACAAAAACTTTGATTGGTTGCATTACATGTCAGTCAAACATCCTCTTGGGCGATCCTTGAAAGCTGCGATAGAGTTTGGACCTTTTGCTGTCAGTCTACACAAGACTATTTCCTACGTAGATCAGGCCAAAACGGCAACATTGGCTCAACCATTGGTATTAAATAGGGGCAGGACTAGGACAGTTTGTGCTACCAATGAGTGACAGGTACCCAGAACCCTATTCTTGTAATTCAGTTTGCAAATATTCTATTGTAACTGTGTGACGGGATAACCCCCGGCTCAATCACATATCAAAGCACACCCTCTATATATATATATGAACTTTTGCTTTTAAACTAAATTTCAGACTTTGTTACTCTCATGGCCAGTCGGACTATGTGTGATCTAGTCAGACAACTTATCGTCGCATATTTCCTATCTGACTTGACAAGCTGGTGGCAGGAAGTGCTCCCTGCCTTCATAGCAACCAGTGGTGTTGGGCATCAGTGACAGCCCATGTCCTGTTCCAGAATGAATATGTTAATGCGACGGGATGTAGCTTTTCATTAGATGGAAACTTAGCCCTCTCTCCTTGACTGAGGCCTCTGTGTGCCTATTTCATGAGGGAAATGGTTTGAGGAGTAATTTGGAAAGCTGCTGTGACGTGCTGAGGAAATGAAGCCTGAGCGTGTTTGACAAATAGAAAAGGTCATGTCTGTTTCAGTCTCAGTCACCTGGTCTTCTCCTCCCCACCTGTCTGTCCCATGCACTCATCATCACATTCTTTGGACACATGTTATACAAGCTAGCCATATACCGCTAATGTCAAGCAAACATAATATCTAATCTGCTTGGTTTAAACCAGATATTACATCCTGATAACTTGTCCGGATAGAAAGAGTTTAGTTTAGAAAAGAAAAAAAAATCCTTGCGGCAACATTTCTCTTCTCAAAGCCGACCTCGTGCAGGATCTCCTGGATGTGCACAATCTTTGCTATAACAATCATGAATGTTCAGGTTATAACAAAATATTAGCATTTATATGTTATGGTGTAATGCTGAAATTTTCCAGCAGGGGCAATGCTTACCTTCCAAATTTCGACCCCCTTGGTTACTGTCATGGTGGATATTTTCTTTTGAATCCCTCACACAATGAGCTATCATTTTACCCCAACCGCTGATGAACTTTGTCATTGTCTAGGCTAATAACTGTTACAAAATATATTTTCCTGTGTGCTGACTCAACTTTTGTTAACCACTCGTGTTCCACTTCAAACTGTGTACGTATCAAACCGTTTAAAACTTCACAGGAGGACGCGGCTAGTAACATCAAGCATGTCTGCGCAGCTCACTTCCTGCTTCCTGTGTCTGTCTAGGAGGGGAAAGGGAAGGTGAGGTAAGATGATGGCTGCGGCCTGGCACAAGATTAAACAGCTCGCTGTAGAGACCATTAATAATGCTCATATTTTGAAACCGCTCAGTGCTTACAGAACCAGAGGCTTTTAATCTTATTTGAAGAAAAAAAAAATACGAGGACCAGGGAGATAGGAAGAAAAAAGTAAGGTCAACAGGGAGAAGCTCATCCATTTTTTTCTCTGTGCTGTTCAGAGTGATAGGCCCAGGTTTTCCAAGGTAGTGCATTTGTCTGTCAGAAGTGCTGGCTGGCACGGTGATTTACTTTCTGTCAGATGATGCTCATGTCCAGCTGAAGCTGCTGCCTGGCTGGATATGGGGAAATTTGTTACCTTTTGCTTTGACAGGGAGATAATTGCTGATGGTTAACAGAACTGTGTGGAATCCAAAGGGTTTGGGAGCGAGTAATAGGAAATACACTATGGCATTCACAAGCTCTCTAAAAAGCCTCTTTCTCTGCAATATTACCTGCTTAACCTCACCTCCTTCCGGGATGAATGAGACTCTTAATAGGCCAATGGTCGCAGTGGAGATTAAATCCTAAATTACCCCTCGGAAAGACAAGTGTTAGGACATCCAAGACAGCCCCCACTCTCACCTCTAGCCTTAATTCGGCTAAAACGCCTAAATTACTGGCCCTATTTCACTGCTTCATCCCCCAGTTCTCTATACAGCAGACCTTCACCTGTCTTTTCTAACCGGCCCATCTGAGCTAAGGATACCATCTTGTGCTCGGATCAGGATGGTTGTCAATCAGCTGTCCGAGCTGCCAGAGGCATATCACAGGAGGAGTTAAAGAAGAGGCGGAACAGAGCCTGTGATGTGATGGGACGAAAGGAGAGTGATTGACAGGTTAAGCCTCCATTTAATTGTCCACCCCTCCTTACATTTCAACAGCTTGTAACAGCAGAGGTTAAAAACACAACTCTATAGACAAAGACATTGCTTTTGGCTGTGTGTGGAATCTTTTCAAGGACTGCTTAGATGGGAGGACAACATGAAAACTGACACTATTTTACCTTGTTTACTTTTGCATATTTGGTTCATCATTGCTTGTTATTAAAAGAAAAATCACAAAATATATTTATTCTGGTAACACCTAATTTTCACTATCCAATCAATTTCTACTGGATAAAAACTCCACCCCCAATGGTTTTTTTTTTGGGGGGGGGGGGGGGCATGGGGGGTTGTGGTTTTTTTTGCCATACTGTCGCTTTATGGAAATAAATAGGTTACACACATAAAGCTAATTTATTTGCAACCAAATAATTTGTTAGTTATCAAAATGGTGGCACAATTGGACTAAAAATATTAATGCAAATACATCAGTCAATCAGGAACAAACAAACAATGAAACAAACTGAGCATGTAAATGCTTCAATCTGACTATTTTCTCAATCGGAATCAAAAATGCCATGCCAGGTATGTACGTTTGTTTATGTTTAATTAACTAGTTCACGAGTTCACACTTAAAAATAAGTCAGATAGAATCAATGGTATGCGTATTTGTCTACTATCCTGGGAGAGGGCTCCGAGCTCGCTATTTGGCCTGAACCCAGAGTACTCTGGTTAGGAAAGTAACCAGGTGAGTGTGAGGGATGCTGAAAATCGGTCAATAAACGTTGGTGAGTTGACTGGGTATTTATGTGATCCTCCACTTGAGCTGATCGACATGTTGATGATTACTGATTGCTGACCGCTGGCTGGAATGACATCATGATTGGATAGATCATTTGAATGTGCTCCTCCCAAACTTATTTTTTTTTAATGAAATATCATTTAGTGGAGGAGACTGAATATTTACTAAATATTTGCTAAAAAAGCTTTTCTGACATGTATGTTACCTTTCATTTTAGATAATGTCATCAAGGCAAAAACAACAATTATAGCCTACTAACATTAATGCCATCAGTAGCATTATCGTTGTATCTACTGATAACATTTCGACTTGGAATTGTACATATGTTGAAGTTTTATTCAGAATACATGTAATGCACATGTAAATAAATATTGCAATATTCAGGGTTCTTCTTCTTAAAAAAATCTGAATCTGATTTTTTTCATTCAGATTGGATTCATTCTTATTAATGAAAATTGCCATATGTTCTGAGAATCTTTCTTAATATTATTTCTTGATAACTGGTCCAAAAGAAAAAAATTACATAATTCATCTTTAATTACACAATTCAATTTTCTAAATATTTCCTTTTTATTTAAAAAGAGAATAATATGCCTTGGAGATATTTTAAAAAAACACAGTTTTTCATCTGTACAGAAATGTGTAATTATTTACCAACAATGCAATGAATCCTCGTTTTATCCCTGACAGGCGATTCAGTTTGAAGAAAAGTGCCGCCAGTCTCATTTGACCCTGCATTATATTTTGCCTGTGACAATGAGAGTAATAGAAGATATTGATTGGCAGGGCAGTTAAGTTGTCATTGCTGCCATTTAATGTGTCACGGCGAGCAGTTAAATTGTCAGAAATCACTGAAGGACTCCCTTCATGCTTGATATTGCTCCATAAAAGTCTTCCACATGTAAATTGGAGGGAATTTTGAGAATGTCACCATCTGTGCGGACTATGGCACTTATTTTCTCCAGTTAAAGACTGAATTATATTTGTTGATGTTCCTTAAATATAGTTATTGAAAGATGCTTTTTCCATCCAGTGCCAGATATGTTTTTGTTGAAATCTTACCAGTTGACAAGCACATGTTGGCAGATCTTGCCCAGAAAAGCTTTATTCCATTAGTGTGTGGTCTGTTTCTTAGAATGGGCGGCCATGCTGCACTGTGTGTATGGTCAGCATTGGGGTCTGTGCTGAAGCGTGGGTGGTAAGGAGCCTCCAGCATATTGGCAACCACTTGGGCCGTTTGTAGCCAAGTGCGCTTAGCCTGTGGCTGTTTGCTGGGCAGAAGAAGGTCCGCTGTGGCTCTCTTCGAGAAGAGCAGGGTACAGGCCACGCTCCGCAATCTTAAGAGAGCGGTTTCTGGTGTTGCTCCTGTCCACTGGCTGTTTGCTGAACCCTTGATAACCTCAGCTCGCTGTTGTGTGGACTCAGTGAATGATGCAATAATCAATACTCACTGGAAACATAGGGTCCGAGGAGAGAAGCCTGCTCAATCAGCAGTTGGTGGGAAGAGACACGGTTGTGAGTGTTTTAATCAGTGTAAACACATTTCACCTCGCCTGTCTTATAATAGATTATTCCAAAGCGTATTTTTTGCTAGTATAGATTTTCAAATGACTAGTACTTGTGTGTAATACAGAACAGAAGGACTGTTTGCTGTCATCGCATATACACTAAAACTGCAGTGTCTCTTCTGTTTGTTTGCCGTACCAAACCAAACACTAAACACAAAAAAAAAGATATTTTGAAGACTATGGGAAACCAAATAGCTCAAATGTTCATAGTGCCCATCAACCACTATGAACATTTGAGCTATTTGGTTTCCCATAGTCTTCAAAATATCTTCTTTTGTGTTCAGCAGAAGAAAGAAATTCATACAGGTTTGGAACAGCTTGAAGGTGAATAAATGCTGATTTGTGTGTAAACTATCCCTTTAAGTTCTTTGTTGCATCTGGGGCCTGGTTTCTAGATATAGCTTGGGTTCCTCTTACCATGCTAGCATAATGGGTTTGTTTTAAATACATTTTCTTTCACAAAGTTATACAAGCTGCACAATTTGAGAAATATTTAATATCCGTTGCAACCTAGTTGCAAACAAGTTACATGCCAGTACTTTGGTTTAGGGTTACTCCCATAAACTGCTAATCCTGCCTCAAACTCACGCCATTGGTCAAGCCATGTGTTGGGCTATTTAAAAAAAACAGGCAATATACTTTAATGTCAAAAAAGATATTCACTTCAACTATTCAACGACCTCTAATTCTTTACAGTGTTTGTCAAAAAATGATTGATGAATTGAAACAACAGGAGTATGTTTCCCTCCGGTTTGCCAGCCTGCAGAGACTGGCTAAAGAGACAGGTCACATTAGGCAGCCTGAACAGATGTAGAGACAGTGCAGTTAGAGAGTGGGAAATCTGGCAGCCAGAACTGGTCTGGGGATTGGGGAATACGACTCTATAATAGCTGGTCCTGGGTCAGAGAGCGCTAGCTGCTTCTGTCCTTCTGCGTGTTAACTAACAGTCACAAGTCCCAGTGCCAATGACCAGAAACGAGGAGAATTAGAGCCGAAATGCACAAACATTTCACCTCTTAACCTTAAACGTGCACTCATCAGCACAAATGCAAGATGCGTGAATGCACGTCTTTCTTTTAAGTGTCGGAATGTGCAGCAGTTTTAAATTGTTTTTGAGGTATTATTCTTCAGTATCTCATGACTTAAAGGAATAGATCACCCAAAAATGTAAATTCTGTCATCGTTTACTCACCCTCGTGTCGTTCAAAAACCTATATTACTTTCTTCTACAACATGCAAAAGATATTTTGAAGAATGTATTATTTGCATAAGTCAGTGGGGCTTAAAACAACATCGGACCCCTTTAAGATTTTGTATGTACAAAATTAAAATTCTATTTACAGATAAACATAATAATAATAATAATAATAATATATTTAACTTGATCTTACTTTAAAGAGTGTAAGTCATGTTTGGAACGACATGAGGGTGACAGAAATGTCATTTTAATTCATTTTAACTCATTCTTAAACGGAATAATAATGGGGGAAGTGTCAACTAGCGTCCCTAAATGAAAATGCCAAAATGTTTCCCCAAACAGTTAAGTTAATGTCATTTTAGGCTACTTTTATGTTGGAGTTACCAATTTAACATTTTGACATCTAAAAGGAAAAAAGAGTTTGGACTTAGGTTATCTTTGCAGGCAACTTTCCCTTGCTGTCTTTCTCTAGGTAGCAGTATTAACTCATTCCATGCTTGATTTCAGTCCTTCATCTTTGAGGCACATTTGAAGCATTTAGAGCAGCAGTGGTCTCAGACAGCGAGCTGTCCCTGCGCTTCCTGCGGGGGCCTGCGGTTGGGTTAGCACCATTAATGAAGGGTGCCTTTAAGAAGTCTCTAGTGAGCAGCCAGGCATTACAGATTAGGTCAGTGGAACGGCTAGCGGGTTGAGCATGATGGATGAGGGGGAGAATGAGTTTCTGCCGTGCAGTATTGTGAAATCTTTTCATTGTCACCGACGGGCCTATGAGGTTCTGACGAATGAGGGAGCAAGTGTCAGAAACGCCCTTCCCCTGCTCCCTGCAATGCTTTTAATATCTCCCGGAGCTGCCGCCAAAGTATTGATAAAAGTAAAGTTTAAAAATAGCCACGGCAACAAGAGGAGAGCTTGGGAGCTGCAGAGATGATTAAACAAGGGCGCTGTTGTGCTTCTGAGGGCTTCTTTTCTGTAAACACCCGGGCACGAGCAAGTGGACTTCCCGCTTCCAGAGCGAGAGAGGGAGCCTCTTTATGGGAAACGTTTGTGACCGGGGTGACAGCTCAGCTTGATGGATGGCCTGCCTCCATCTGGTTGCAGTGCATGTAATAAATTTCCA